>NC_056727.1:1252529284-1252559284 GCF_019279795.1 Protopterus annectens
GTTCCTTTTGGCATGATTTGACTAACATTATCTCTCAGCTTGAGAGACCTAAGATTCACAGATAAAAAGATCACTGACCTCAAAAACCTTGGTTGTCAGGACAGTCCTTTCACTCTGTACTTAGTCCCTTACAGAGTCCTCCATTGGGATTTGTGTCTAACCTTTTGAGCCATGAAATATACAACACTCTTTGACCTCCTATTCCTTTCCAGAACAAATGGCTCCTAAAAAAAACAGTTAAAGGAACTAAACCTTTATCGACAAACAAATAATATGCTGACAGGTTTCTATCCCAACATTATCCTCCACTTCTGGAACAAATTTTCACTACATGTAAAGCAGAATAAGCACCCCTGCCTCACTTCAAGGAAAACCTAGATATTTGGATGGGCATCTTCAAATTCTGCCCTGGTCTATCTAGTCTTGCCCTCCTTGAAGCTGGAAGGAACTTCTGAATTTGGGTTATTGTCTAGACTTACAATGATCTGCAGACCTATCGTCTAGTACTTACCTAAGAATCAAACTATTTCAGAACCAGACTGGACAGCCATGCATTAGACATTCCACTCATAAAAATCTACACAAACTATCCAATGCTTGCTGTTCAGTAAAAAAGATTAGGAAATTAGTGTATTCCACTGAAGTCAATGTTAACTACAAACATAAAAAATAGAAAAGTGGAATATGTGGGTATCTGCTCTGTGTGCTACCAAAGTATCCTGTAACCCAGTATTAGTAAACGTGGTTTGTGACTTGAGGTTTCATTACTCTTTTTCTGACCCTACAAAAATATGAACAAGATATTTCATGTATCACCCCAAACACACCCAAATACACATGTAAAAATGACATAAGTTAGCACAATGTCTACTTTAAGAGCAGAAAAGAAAGCAAAAGAAGCAACCTGTACGGGGGGGGGAGGGGGGGCATCAATACTAGCACACCTCCTTTAAAGGAATTAATGCAATAAAAGGAATTTTCTCAAACTTTCATGCAACTAAAATTTTTCTGTAGATGTGAGACTGTAATCAGGAAAAAAACAACAGAAGGTACAAAGATTGTGCAGTAAAATAAAATGTTTCTGAGACAGATTGATAGTTTTGTTATTACCAATTACTAAACATTACTAAACATAAATCATTAAAATCTTGAACTAAAAGCTCTACAAAGTGCCAAGGAAACCACATTTAGACAAATACAAGAAAGTGATAAGGGAGGCAGTTGATGAGGCTTATTACTGACTGAAACAAACTATAGCTGCTTATGCTGTGAAATACTTCCTCAGCATCTAATCAAACCACAGAAATTCATAACTTGTTAAGAGACAAAGGGGTTGAGCATGTCCTGACAAGGTAGCTTCATCCTGGCAGGCAACAGATGTACAAATTACTGGAATACTTACAAACAGTTGTGACTAAGGAGTTGTAAAATGAGAAATTAGCAAGTCTGCCATTACATTTTGCTCCCAGGACACACTATCTTAATAGGTTATGCCAGGAACCTTAGCGCCATTAAGAAATAATGACATCCTCCCTCGACATTTTAAACAAAGGAGTAACAAATATACGATGCCACATTCACCCATTTCAGTTCTTATTTAGTTAAACACACAGGTCACTCTTGGCATTATGTGGATGGATGATGCCCACTGTACAGGTCAGAAGATTTCCCCCCAAAGTCTGCCAAATTCACAACAGTTAAATCTACTAAAAGGGCACTGCAAATACAGTAAATCAGACACCTGAGCCATGATGCAGGAAAAGAAATACATTATGCATTTAACTATCCCACCCTACAAAGGCGGGCATTGCAAATTCTACATGTGGCAGTTCCTTTGATGAAGTTGTATCTACATTCAGGTTTGGTCCCTCTAGCAGTTCTCCTCACTTAACTGACAAACAGGTCCCCATATTATTACAAAGGGATTATAAAATATAATACATTTTTCAGACCAGTAGGCTTATATATTTCTCTTGCTTTATGACGACCCTGTTTTTACGAAAAAAATGAGATACAGAAGTATCAAATTTAGACAGCAGCACTGTCCTGAGTCAAAACACATGGCATAACATCAAACTGCATTACATGTAAGAAACTGCACTTCTTAAGGAAAAATATTCCACCAGTGTACCTCACAAAAAGGTGAATGAGAAACCTGTATTTGTTAGCATACACCTTTGCTTTTGACACTGCTAATACATCTGTAACCATCTGCAAATGTAACCAAATGAAAGATAAAGTTTCAGTGTCTCAAAGCATGGTGTTGCCTTTCAGTAAAACTCATCTGCTAATCAGGGGAGAGAGTGCTACCACTAATTTTTAACAGGAAATGGATTACAAATTAAGAATTCAAAATACCAAAAGGGATAATAAACTTAACTGGCATAAAAATATATGCTCTGTAAACAATCAACATTTTAAAACATGGTTTTGTAAGATGATTAAAATGTTAAAATTTGTCATTGTCTTAAAAGTTAAGATCCTGAATGGAAGGATTTTCCTTTTTTTATACAGAAGATAATATGTTGCGCACCTACACAGAGCCATAGCTACTAGTTCTGGCGCTTTGTGCCATTCCCCAATCTGGAGTGGAGGAAGAAAAAAAAAGGAGAGAAAAAAGGTCCCCTCATACTAGAGGACCACAAGAAAAAAAAAGTATTTTTTATTTATAAACTGGAACATTTTACCACAACACCGAGAGCTAAATTGCTTCAGTCCTGACTGCAAATGCAATACCAGCATTAATTTCTGAATGTCGATAACGCTCCTCCTAACATTTTGTGCCCGGGGTTGTTCCCTCTTTTGCCCTATCCAAACTATGCTTCCTCCGGTGACCTTACAGTAGTAAACACTCCACAGATGTGTGTATCTCATTTGTTTTCTTTACTTGGTATTTCTGCCTTATTTTTATCGGACAACACTTGGGTATTTATAAAAGTGTCTAACAGTTCATTTCAGTCAATGATCAATAAGTCAACAACATAACAACTGAATATCAATCCTACAAATTAATTCTGCCAAAAGAAATTTCAGCAAACTTTGAATTTTTTTTTTTATTTCTAAGGGGGGCAAGCCCCCTTGAACCTTTCTTGTGGGATGAGCTGCTGCCCACTTCCCTGAATTGACACATGCTTACTATGAGGTTGCAAATCAATGTAGAAAAGTGAAAACTCTACTACTGCCAAAAGTTGTTTCAGTTAAATTAATTTGGTGAATTGGCATTCTGTTAATATGCTAACAATGCACTGACAGGCTCATAAGACAAGACAATTTCCTTAATAAGAACATAGTTTACGTAAGCCTTTGCAGTTAACTGTCAGTGTTTTTATATTAGGAAAAGGTACAAGGGCTCGTAAAATTAGAGTTTGAGAGCATTTAAAGGCAATCAAGGATATAACCATGTTAAATGCATTAAGCAAACAGCTTAATATGTCAGAGTTTTAGACAATGTCATTTTTTTTTGTACTGGAACATATAAACGAATTTTTGTTCACCAGTGGGTGTAACAAATTATTAGAGACTCATGAACTAAGGTGGCAGATATTAAGAGCTGACCGTAAACCAGGTCTTAATGAACATACCAATATTAAAACATTGTTGAAATATAAGATTTTATAAATTCTTTTGAATCATCTAAACTATTTCATATGTTCTGTGATGAAACTTGAATGTGCTTTGCAAAAATATTTTTAAACTTATATTTATTATATTTATCGTATTTATTGTATTTAAAGACATTTCATTAAACATTTTGAGATGGCGTTATTAGAAGGGTTAGAAAGCTGATGGTTAGTTTTTTATTATTGGTGTGTTTATTTAATTGCCATATTTCCACGGCTAATTGATTGTGTTGTGCTACTGGTTAGAACAGACTGATAAAAAGTGTATAAATAGCACGTGACTAATGAACAGAAGATTTTCTGATGACGTTCCATACCAATAAAAAGGAACAAAAGCGCTAAATACAGTGTTGTGGTTTTAGTTAACTGGTTCTTGGTCCTGAGCAGTGCCTCCAAGTTTTAGAGTTTCTTAGTACGTTTGCTCTTGGGGTTTGAGCTGTTTGTTTGGTTTATATACATACATATGTACACAGATGAGCATCTTCATGGACATCTGAGATGCAAAACTCAGTTGAAGAACTGCTCGACCAAGGAATGGAAGGACAATGGAAAGTCCAAGCACACACATCCAACAATGGCTGAGAGAGCTACCTAAAGGGCAGAAAAAGAAAGACCACTTGCCAGAAGCTTGAAGTACTATAGGACCCTCAGTTTAAGAACCATCCTGAGTGAGAATCCATTGCATTTAACCTGGCAAGGCTTTCTAGGGCAAATGAGGGAGAGAACTGGAAGTGGTGCCATCATCCCTCTACACCTCTGAACGCTGGTCCATAAAGATGGTCAAAGTGAGAGTGTTCCCATGCTGACAGCTCAGGCTCTAAGTTTGGGTGCTCTAGACTTTCTTTGCCCTGAGTAGGGTAGAGTGCAGTACTGTGGGAACAAAGGAGGATTTTTCCTCGTCATCTGCTCCAACCAGAAAAACTACAGCTACTTGACTACAGAGGGGCAACAAACAGTATTCTGGCATATATTCTCTGACCTTTTGAAGCACCTTTGGTAACAGGAATGCCAGTGGGAAGGCATAAAGCAAGC
The DNA here is from genome assembly GCF_019279795.1 of Protopterus annectens. Lineage (NCBI taxonomy): Eukaryota > Metazoa > Chordata > Ceratodontiformes > Protopteridae > Protopterus > Protopterus annectens. Next base: position 1,252,533,937 of record NC_056727.1, read on the forward strand.
TTCCGTGCTCCATGATATTGAAGGCATTCACTGCCCATGATTTCCTCCTGCATGGGAACATTGAATGAATTGTCTTGTAGACAACAGATCTTGTGTGATACAAAGATGTCCATCAGTGGAAGATCCCACCTCTGGATAAGAAACAAAAACTATGTACAGCTTCCATCTGTGGTTGTTAACACCAGTTCTAATAAGCCTATCTGCCACGACGTTCTGGGCTGAAGACACAAAATGCTTGGAAATGTAACGACAGAAAAGTCAGCTCCCACAACAGTATAACCAGCCTACACACCTGGCAGGAGAGACTGCCTCCTTATTTCTTTATGTAACACATCACTGTCGTCTAGAACACCCTTGTGATGCATGGTGTTAGGATTAATTTGAACATGCTTGTGGCCAGAAACAAAGCCGTCATCACTCCTTTATGGGGATGTACTTGTGTAGTGTGGTTTGGCTCCAGGTTCCTTAAACTTTCAGCTGTTCTAAGTATATCCTCCTCAAGCAAGGTCTAAGCCATCCAAGGTAAGGCTTTGCATTCCTTCTGAGATCATGAAATTACTATCCTAATTGAGTTCCACCTGTTGATGCCATCTGCGGATTTACTTTTTTCCTTTTGGAAAGAAAGGCAGCAATTATCTGATGTAAAGGTTGACTATGATTATCTATGTACCAATGAATTTCTCTCATAATCAGTGTGATTTACAGGACCATTAAAACTGAGGAGGACATGTGCCCCAGAACTTGCCTATACCAAAGAAAAAGGTAAGAAAAGGTAACGCTTTCTGTATGTGATTGATAATTAAATCTTAACTAAAATAAATCTACTCACACACACACAATGCTTGCTATGTCCCCACCCCCCTTGTTTATATGTACTAACTCCAATCACACAAAGTACAGTTGTGTACACTTACCATAAATGTAGATGTTCGAGTGTATTCACTGTTGCAGTCACCACACTTGGGTTATCTGCCTGCAGGTAGCCCTCAGTCAGCCCGAATACCAAAGTCTTGGGATTTCTGCATTGGATGTTGTCGCCTCATCCATGACATCAGGTCGTCAGGGTGTAAAACATGCAGCCAATGCCATTACATCAGTTCTTCTTGCCCCAGATGTCAGGAGCCCCCAAAATAGGAAGCAATCAAATGGTGTGGAACACCTCTAGTAAAAAGTAAATACCATTTCCATAAGATACGGCCAAAAAAGAGGATAGGTAGAAAGTATAGAAAGACAGGGGGCTGGAGGGAGGGTAACCAGGACTGCAACAGTGAATACACTTGAACATCTACATTTATGGTAAGTGTACACAATTGTACTATGTTTTTAGTGTTTCACTGTTACAGTCATCACACTTGGGTGGATTCCCAAAGCTGAGGGAGGGTGGAGGCAGTCAAGACGTAGTAGGGCTGGCTAGCAGACCGTGTAAAACTGCTGTGGCAGCTTCAGCTCTGAATTTGGAAAAGATAGGTAAGTGGTAATACTTGGTGAAGGTGTGTACAGAACTCCAGGTTGTAGCTTCCAGGATGTCCCTGGTAGGAACTCTCTTGAGAAAAGCTGTAGAGGTTGGGGTAGCCCTAGTGGAATGAGGCCTGATCCCCTGTGAGGTAGGTTTTCCATGGTGTTTGTAGCAGAAATGGATGCAGTGTGCTATACATTTAGAAATGGTTTGTTTTGAAATGGCCTTACCCTCTGCCCCTGTAGCAAAGGTCAGATTTTCTGAAAGGTTTAGTCCTGTCGAGGTAGAACCCTGACCTGTCTGTGCACATCCAAGAAGTGCAGAATCCTTTCCCCTTTATTCTGAGGATTAGGAAAAAAGGTTGGAAAATGAATGGATTGGTTTAAAGCCACACTGGATACCACCTTGGGCATAAAAGATGGGTTAGTCCTGAGGGAAACCCTGTCTGCATGGAAGATAATGAAGGATTCCACAGCCATAAGAGCCTGTAACTCAGACACTCTTCCTGCTGAAGTGATGGCTACCAATAAGATTGTTTTCCAAAAGAGGAATTTTAACTCTGCTGTAGTAGCAGGCTCAAAAGGGGGAGACGTGAGCTTCTCTAGTACAAAGTTAAGATCCCAGGCAAGAGTGGGAGCTCGCCTTGGGGGTCTTAAATTATCTCTTCTCAGGAACTGTTTGATCAGAGGGTAAGAGAAGAGGGGTGGCTCAGTACTGTAATGAGCTGAGATGGCCGAGGCATGAATCTTAATTGATGAGAAGGATAGGCCTTTGTGGAGCAGCTCTGCTAGGTAATCTAGGATTTGAGGCAAGGAGGGCACGGTTGTGTCCTTCCCTTGAGACTGGCTCCAAGAACAGTATGTATTCCACTTTTCTGAATAGGATTTCCTAGTACTGGGTCTCCTGGCCTCAAGGATAACATCCAGCACCCGTTTGCTGAGGGTTGCTGGTGATGTATTCAGGGAATAAACCAGGCTGCCAGGTTCAGGGTTTGCAGCTGAGGATGCAAAATCTGTCCCTCTTGCTGGGACAGGAGAGAGGGGGTCTGCTGTAGGTGCCAGGGTGGCACTGCTGTGAGACTGTGTAGGAGTAGGTACCAGTGCTGGCGTGGCCAGTCTGGCACAATAAGGATTGTCCTTGGCCTGTCCTGTTTGATCTTGAGTAGTACATTTGGAAGGAGGGGCAGAGCGGGAAAGGCATAGATTGAGAGGTTTTCCCATGTGAAGGATAGGGCATCCACTTTCCAAGCTTGGCTGTGGGGAATTCTGGTGCAGAATTTGTTAAGTTGATGGTTTTGGGGGAACACAAAGAGGTCCACCTCTGGTGTCCCCCACCTGTGTATTAGAAGTTTGAATGAGTTTGGTTCCAATTTCCACTCGTGTGGGTCCATTAGATTTCTGCTTAAGTCGTCGGTCAGTGAATTTTGTTTGCCTGGCAGGAACTGAGCTTGCAGGTGCACTTGGTTGCTTACGGCTGTGTTCCACACAGCCATGGCTCACCTGCAGAGTGGGTAGGAGCGAGTTCCCCCCTGCTTGTTTATGCACCACATAACTGCGGTGTTGTCTGTCTTTATCAGGAGTTGTCCTGGCAGGATAAGATATTTGAAGGCTGTCAGTGCATTCTGCACAGCTAACACTTCTTTTTGATTGATATGGAGGTGAATTTGTCCTGGGCTCCATTTGCCTTGAATGCATTGGCCTGCCATGTGAGCCCCCCCCCCCCATGCATAGTCTGATGCGTCTGCTGTCAGAGTTTGGACAGCGGGGGGGTTGTGAGAAAGGGAGTCCCTTGTTGTGGTTGCAAGTCTCTGCCCACCAAAGGAACTTTGTCCTTAGGCAAGGAATGATAGGAATCAATGCTTCCAGGTCCTGGGAATGTTGACACCAGAGACTTTTTAAGAACAACTGAAGTTTCCTCATATGCAGTCTTGCATATGGAATCAGTAGAATACATGATGCCATGAACCCTAGGGCTTGCAGTATTTTTCTTGCTGATAGCTGGGTTTGGGTGGCCAGTAGTTTGAAATAAGTTGCCAAATAAACCTGCTTTTCTGGCGTAAGGAATGCCATCTGAGAAGTTGTGTTCAAGCTTGCTCCCAGGAATACAATCTTTTGGCTGGGTACAAGACGTGATTTCTTTTCGTTGATGGTACACCCCAGAGAAGTTAGGAGTCTCTTTACAAACATCAGGTGCTGAAGTAGCCATTCCTGACTGTCCACCTGAATCAGGCAATCGTCCAAGTATGGGTAAATTTGAATTTTTCTCTGCCTGCTGTAAGCAATGGTTGGAGCCAGGCAATTTGTGAATACCCTGGGCACAGTAGATAAGCCAAAGGGAAGTGCAGAGAACTGATAGTGCATAGAGCCTGCCCTGAAACATAGATATTTCCTGCAAGATTCCCTTATGGTGATGTGCAGATAAACTTCTTTTAAGTCAAGGGTGGCTAGCCAGGAGTCCTTGGGTAGCATAAGAAGGAGCTGCTGGAGTGTAAGCATTTTGAATTTTGGTACCACCAGGAAGGTGTTTAGGGTTGACAGATCCAGAATAGGGTGCTAAGAGTTCTCTTTCCTGGGCACCAGGAACAGCCTGGAGTAGAAACCCTGTACCCTTTGCTCTGTTGGCACAGGTTGAATAGCCCTGATACTGAGAAGAGAAAGTACTTGCTTCTGGGCCTCTGTCCAGTGGTTTGGAGGAAGGTATGGCACAATCTGCTTGGAGTTGGCAGAGAGTGGAAATCGGTTCTGGGTAATATACTCCCAGTTTTTTGCATGCAGGGCGAGTTTTCCTCCTAGGGGTGCAAGTACTTGGGCATGGCTGGGAAGGATTAAAAACATGTCATTGTGAACTTTTTCAATAGGGGAGTGGCTTACCACTCCCAGTTTTTGAGGAGGGAGCACTCCATTGTTTAGATCTGTGCATACCCTGAGACTGTAGTCTTTGTGGTCTGTTGCCCCTAGGTTTGGGCCAGGAAGGTCTGGAAGGGACTGGACAGGACCAGTTTTTTGAAGGCCGATGCATACTTAATCTAGGTGGCTGTACCTGAAAGAAAACTTTAACAATTTGCATGAATTTAGCTTTTTCCTCCATCTTTTTAAGAACTTCTTCTGCTTTAGAGCCAAACAAACATTCTTGGTTTAATGGATGGCAAGATTTGTTCCTTCAGCCAAGCATACCTTCTCAGAACAGATCCAGTGACAGCAGCCCTGCAAGATGGTTCTAAGGCATCAAAACCACACTGCAAAGTATGTTTACCAACTTGGTTTGCAAAATGCATGAAGTCTTGTAAGTCCTTATTTTCTGCACAATCAGGAATCAACAACATTTTTTTGTTTAATTAGATCAATAATATGCTGCTGGTACTTCAACATGTGAAACTGGCAATTTAAAGCTCTGATGGCAAGAATTGCAGAGGTATATACCTTCTTACCCCATCTGTCTAGAGCCCTAGAATCCCTGTCCGAAGAGGTAGGGTTTTTGGCTGTAGACACCTTAATACCTTTAGTTCCCTGGAAATGGTCTCTGGATCTGCAGTGGGATTTTTAAAGAGAAATTTGTGAGAGCCAGGTACTCTGTAGTATCGGTCAGGCTTTCTAGGGGCAGATGGTAAAGTATCAGTGGTAAGGCTGGAATTCATGAAGACATCATCTACAACATCCAGGATGGGTAGGATAGCAAGAGGCCTATGCTGAGGCAAGTCTAAAAATTCCCTGAGTCTCTTTTTGGACTGTGGGTAGTCCTGGCATTCCCAGCAGAAATGCTCTCTTAGGGTATGCAAGGTTTCACCGAAAGAAAGGTCCTCTGGGGGGAGGCTGAGGGAATTGAATCCTCTGCATGAGTCCTCATAGGTAGATAAGAGTATGTCCTGGTAATCACAGGGGTCAGAGTCATCAGACTCATGGTCTGAAGAATCAGAAGGAAAATCAATTCTTTGTCTTTTAGAGGGGGAAGGCTGGCTTCCCCTAATTAAGTAATAAGGTCTTCAGCCATTCTAAGCATTTGTTTCTGTGGCATGGGAGCTTGAGAATGTGCTTTGGTTATCAGTTTCCTAGGCGTAGTGAAAACTCTGGGCCTGAGAAATTTGGTAACTGTAGTCATTAACGAAGTAGTCAGTTTAATACGAACATTGGAAGGTCTGAATACACACTCAGAAGCCAGTGTCTGCACAGTGACTGCAGACCCTTCCAAGGTAGAGACATCCACAGGTTCCATAGTCGAAGAAGCATCTTGCGGCATACCGGACTCCAAATGGGTCTCAGTAGAGGCCTGCGAATCTGTAGAAGTGGGTAACAGGGGCTGCGAAAGTGCCTCACTGAGTACCGGCGGACTGGTGACTAGCTTACCAGAAGCGTCGTCGGCAGTTTTGGACCTATGTGGTCTGTCTCTGTCTTTATCTTTGCATTTTTTCAGAAGATCATTAGTTGGATGGCTGACCGAAGTCATTTCGGAATACAGAGAACAAGAGCGAAAGAATTTAGAGACAAAAATAGCCCGACGATGAATAGTTCGGCGTTGAACATAGCACAAAACTGACAGCGAGGGACATCGTGGTCTGGGCCTAAACAGGTGACTCAGTAAGAATGAAAATTTCTGTGAGGTATTTGCTTTCTACAGGCAAGACAATTATTAACTTTTTTTGACATCGGTTAGAGCAAGAAAAAAGGACCCCCCCCCAACGGGGTACTTAGCTTTAGAAGACTTCAGGTTTGAAACTGGAAAAACGAAAATTTCAGGTAGCTGCCGACTGGCACTTGCAAACTGCCTCGGGCTCCCGTGCGGCAAGAAAAGCTGATGTAATGGCGTCAGCAGCATGTTTTATACCCCTGATGACCTGACATCATGGATTAGGCGACAGCATCCGACACAGAAATCCCAAGAGTCTGGTATTCAGGCCGACTGAGGGCTACCTGCAGGCAGATAACCCAAGTGTAATGACTGCAACAGTGAAACATGAAGAAAGTACAGTTTTGTACCTACCATAAATGTAGATGTTCGAGTGTATACACTGCTGCAGTCATTACACTTGGGGTTATCCTGCCATCAAGCGGTTCCCCAGTCGGCCTGAGTTCCAAAGTCTTGGTCCGGCGTCGGTTGCTGTCGCCTCCTCCCTGACGTCAGTGCGACAGGGGTATACAAGATGCAGCCGACGCATTTTCTTCAGTTTTTCTTGCCCCAGATGTCAGGTGCCTCTAAATAGGTAGGCAATACCAATTGCTAAGACTGCGGTGGTGGTGCTGCGGTAGCGCTGTCACCTCACAGTTAGACGTTGCCCGTTCGATTCTCAGTTAGAGCGTCTTCTGTGTGGCGACATGCATGAATGGGCGTTCCTTCTTTGAAGGTTTGTGCGTTAGGCCCGGCAAGCCAGCACGTAAAACTCTACTGCCAATCATTAGTGGACCAAAGTTCCACTGTGGCGACCCCTAACCGGGAAAAGCCGAAAGACGCACACAAATAAAACATACATAATAAAAGCAAAAAACAACTTACAGTTACCAGCATATACTCCCCATAGGTAGTAAGGGTAGAGGACATAGGTACGTACCAGCCAGTAAGAGGGGAAGGAGGGAGGGTAACCTGGTCTGCAGCAGTGTATACACTCAAACATCTACATTTATGGTAGGTACAAAACTGTACTATGTTCATCGTGTTACACTGCTGCAGTCATTACACTTGGGTAGAATCCCAAAGCTAAGGAAGGGTGGCTGGTTCTATAAGGCATTAGGGGTGGCTATAAGGCCCTGCAGCACTGCAGTGGCAAAGCCAGCTCTGGATTTACAGTATAGAGGCAGATGATAATGCCTGGTGAAGGTATGTACAGAACTCCAAGTTGCTGCTTCCAAAATATCCTTGGTAGGTACTCCCCTGAGGTAGGCAGTTGAAGTGGCTGTTCCCTGGTGGAGTGAAATCTAATGCTGCTAGGTACAGGTTTTCCATGGTATGTGTAGCAGAAACTTATACAATGTCCTATCCATTTTGAAACAGTCTGTTTTGAAATGGCTTTTCCCTGTGCTCCTGCAGCATATGTTACCAATAATTGCTTAGGTTTTCTGAAAGCTTTGGTTTTGTCCAAGTAGACGCGTAACTGCCTGTGAATGTCCAAAGAGTGCAGTAGTCTCTCCCCTTTACTCTGTGGTTTAGGATAAAAAGTTGGCAGGTGAATAGTTTGGTTTAGAGCCACACTGGATACCACCTTTGACATAAAAGTAGGGTTAGTTCTTAAAGACACCCTGTCCTGGTGGAAAATGAGGAAAGGTTCCACTGCCATTAGTGCCTGTAATTCTGAAACTCTTCGTGCTGATGTTATTGCCAGGAGCAGAGCAGTTTTCCAAGAGATGTATTTTAATTCTGCTGTGTTGGCTGGCTCAAAAGGAGGTAAAGTTAGCTTCTCCAAAACAAAGTTGAGGTCCCAAGTTGGAGTAGGTGCTCTACAGGGCGGTCTTATGTTTTTAGCCCCTCTGAGGTACTGTTTTAACAGAGGATTAGAGAAAATTGGTGGATCCGTGTTGTAATCAGCAGAGATGGCAGAGGCGTGGATCTTGATGGATGAGAAGGAGAGTCCTTTGTCCAGCATATCAGTTAAGTATTGTAGTATCTGAGGAATGTTTGGGACAAGAGGGTCATGGCAGTGAGCTTGGTTCCAGGCACAGAATCTCTTCCATTTATCCGAATAGGCTTTCCTGGTACTAGGCCTTCTGGCCTCCAGAATGACATCCATAACAGCTTTGGGGAGAGGCATTGCTTGCTTGACTAAGGAATCTTCCATGCAGCTAGGTTTAAGGTCTTTAGCTGGCTGTGTAGTATTTGTTTGTTGTGCTGAGTCAACAGATGTGGGATTTGAGGCAAAATCCAGGGTGGTTCTTGTGCTAAGCTCCTTAAGACTGGGTACCAGTGCTGGCGTGGCCAGTCTGGTGCAATCAGGATCATCTTTGGCTCTTCCTGCCTGGCTTTTATGAGTACCTTTGGCAAGAGAGGTAGTGGTGGGAAAGCGTATACTTGTAGGTTGTCCCAGATGAATGAGAGGGCATCCACTTTCCATGCTTGTGGATGGTAACTCCTTGTGCAGAATTTTTGTAGCTGGCAGTTTATTGGGGATGCAAACAGATCTATGTCCGGGCTCCACCATTTCTGTGTTATCATTCTGAATATTTGTGGATTCAACTCCCATTCGTGGGGATCCATGATGTTTCTGCTTAAGTCGCCTGCCAGTGTGTTTTTCTCTCCTGGCAGGAATTGTGCTTGCAGATGAACTTGAAGGATTATTGCTGTGTTCCACAGGGTCATAGCTTGTCTGCATAGGGGGTAGGAGTGAGTGCCCCTTTGCTTGTTTATGTACTACATAACTGTGGTGTTGCCTGTCTTTAGTAGTAGTAGTCCTGGATGTAGCAGGTCCTTGAAAGCTATAAGCGCATTTTGTACAGCTAGCATCTCTTTTTGATTGATGTGAAGATGTCTTTGTTCTGGGAGCCACATGCCCTGAATACATTTGCCTGCCATGTGTGCTCCCCAGGCGTAATCCGATGCATCTGTTGTCAGTGTTTGCCTGGCTGTGGGTTGTGTAAAAGGCTGCCCCTTGTTGAGGTGACAAGCTTGAGCCCACCATTGAAACTCCTGTTGAAGGCAAGGGATTAGTGGTATAACTGTTTCCAAACTTTGACAGTGTTGAGACCATACATTCTTTAGGTACCATTGTAGTTTCCTCATATGTAGTCTGGCATATGGAATTAGTAGTATGCATGATGCCATGTAACCCAAGGCCTGCAGAATTTTTCTTGCAGGGAGTTGGGTCTTTATTGCCATCGATTGAAAGTATTGAGTCAGTTGTCCTTGTTTGTCTGGCATGAGATAAGCCATCTGGGCCGTTGTGTTCAAGCTGGCACCCAGGAATATAATCTCTTGTGAGGGCACTAGTTTTGATTTCTTTTTGTTTACTGTGTACCCCAGGCAACTTAACTTTTTTTTACAAACGGCAGATGCTTTAGAAGAATATCTTTGCTCTCTGCTTGAATCAGGCAGTCGTCCAGGTACGGATAAATTTGAATTCTTTTCTGTCTGCAAAATGCAATTACTGGTGCCAAGCACTTTGTGAAGACCCTGGGCGCAGTAGATAAGCCAAAGGGCAGTGCAGAGAATTGGTAGTGCATTGAACCTGCTATGAATCTGAGGTATCTTCTGCAATTTTGTCTGATAGGGACATACAGGTATGCCTCTTTGAAGTCCAAAGTCACGAGCCAAGCTTTCTTGCCCAGCATGGGAAGAAGCTGCTGTAATGTCAACATTTTGAATTTCGGAACATTCAGGTAAGTGTTTAGAGATGAAAGATCCAGAATGGGCCTCCAGGCTTTGTCCTTTCTGGGTACCAGAAAGAGTCTCGAGTAAAATCCTTGTCCTTGCTCCTGTGATGGTACCTTCTGAATAGCTCTCATATCCATGAGTGCTGTAATTTGTTTTTGAGCCTCTGCCCATTGATTTGGTGGCAGATTTGGCATTCCTTTAACCTTGGCAGAGTGTGAAAGTGGAACCTGTAACCTTGAAATACAATGTTGAGAACCCATTTGTCTGTGGTGATCATTTGCCAATTGTGGTAGAAGAGTGCCAGTTTTCCTCCCAAGGGGGCTGCCAAGAAGGATTTGTTTGGCAGCTGTAGTGGGAAGTCATTGGAGCTGCTTTTTATATGGTTGAGGCCTGTCTTCCCCTTCTTTCTGGCCTGATGTAACCCATTGTCGAGGCCTATAAGGACCTTGTGTGTGACCTCTACCTCTTGGACATCTGTATCTTCCCCTTTGAGGTCTGTCTGTAATTGGAAAGGACCAATTCTTAGTTGGCCAGTTTCTGCTAAATCTAGGAGGCTGAACCTGTAAGAAATCCTTCAACGTTTGCATAGATTTTGCCTTATCCTCCATTTTCTTTAATACCTCTTCTGCCTTAACTGCAAATAACACATCCTGCTGCAAAGGTGCATCCAATAATTTTGCTTTAACATGATCTGGTAACATATGTTCTTTTAACCACGCATGTCTTCTAATGACAGAGCCTGTAACTGCTGCTCTGCAGGAGGCCTCTAGAGAATCAAAACCACATTGCAAAGTATGCTTTCCCACTTGTTCAGCTGCATGCAATAAATCCTGCATTTCTTTAAAATTAGGAGGATCTGATTCTGGAAACATTTTTTGTTTTAACTGAGACAGTAACAATTGCTGATATTTTAGCATGTGAAACTGGCAATTTAAGGCTCTCACTGCTAAAGTTGCAGACGTATATACTTTCTTTCCCCATCTGTCTAATACTCTGGAATCTCTGTCAGAGGGAACTGGATTCTTAGCTGATGAGGCCTTAACTCCTTTGGGTCCCTGAGAAATAGTTTCAGGGTCAGCTACAGGACTTTTATACAGAAATTTATGTGAGTCAGGGACTCTGTATTATCTGTCAGGTTTAACAGGGGCTGGAGGTAAGGAATCAGGATTTAAGCTGGATTCAGTATATACATCATCCACAATATCTAACACTGGCGGAATAGCAAGGGGTCTGTGTTGAAGTAATAAAAGGAAGTCTCTGAGCCTTTTCTTGGATTCTGAGTAATCTTGGCCTTCCCAGTGGAAATGCTCCCTCATGGTATGTAGAGTTTCCCCAAAGGTGTAGTCCTCAGGCGGTGAGGCTGATGGAATTGATTCCTCAGCATCAGAATCCTCATACATGGGGTAAAGAGTATCCTAGGTCTGAGGATGAATCAGAAGAGGTGGACACCTGGTCGGATGAGTCATAATCTGCATCCTGTCTAGGCCTTTTATCAGGAGGGGGATGGGACCCTCTGATCAGAGTGATTAGGTCTTCGGCCATTTTGAGCATTTGTTTCTTAGGCATGGAGGCCTGTCCTGGAGAATGCTGTATTTGTCTCTTTGACTTTAGAGGAAGCTTAGACTTAGCTGAGGGTTTAATGCTTAACTGAGTAGGTCTGAAGACACCCTCTGTAGCTGTGGGTTGCTCAGCTGCTCCGGATCCCTCTGAAAGGTTAGTCTCGGTAGGCTGAAGATCTTGTGCATCTGAAGGCCCAGCCATCTCCATGTGGGAGTCAGAGGCGGCTTGTGGTTCTACAGAAGCGGTCGTCAGGGGCTGCGAAGGCGCCTCGCTGAAAACCGGAGAACTGGCGACTGGCCTAGAAGAGGCTTCGTTGTCAGTTTTGGGCCTCGGATGCCTATCCTTGTATTTGCGATTTTTGTGTATTCCAGTCGTCGGAAGTTGCGACGGCATGGTATAATTGAATTTTCTACCAAAATAATGTCTGGCAAAATCAAACAGACATTTAATAGTGTGCTTGTTAAACCTAGCACAAAACTGACAACCAGTAACGTCGTGGTCAGGGCCTAGGCATGGGATACAATAGGAATGGAAATCCTTATGAGGTATTTGCTTCCCAGAAGAAATACAGTTACTAACTTTTACTGACATCGGTCTGTGGCAAGAAAAAGTTTCCCCAACGGGGTACTTAGCTTTGTAGAAGACTTCGGTTCTGGAATCGAAATGAAAATCTCAGGAGACTGCCGACCAGCACTTGCGAACTGCTTTTGCTTCAGGCACCGCGCGGCAAGACTGAAGAAAATGGCGTTGGCTGCATCTTATATACCCCTGTCGCACTGATGTCAGGGAGGAGGCAACAGCAACCGACACCGGACCAAGACTTTGGAACTCAGGCCGACTGGGGAACCGCCTGACAGCAGGATAACCCCAAGTGTAATGACTGCAGCAGTGTAAAACGATGAATATCATCTGTGACCAAAGACACAAATATAACTGCAGCCAATTAAACATAGGTTGACTATATCATAACTTGATGTAGTCTGATTTCAAGGAGTAATGACATCTCAACTACCCACTGAAATAATGAAGCATTAACATTAATAAATGTTACAATTACAGAAACAACTGATGGAAAAGAGCTGAAGTATAAGACACTGGAAATGCACCCTTCTTTCTAGAGTTAAAAACGCCCAAGTCTTATCACGTAGGAAACACCATATGTTAAGTTATGAACTGACATAAATGCAATGTAGACATAGCAAAATTCATAGTGGTTCCTTGGGAGTGTAAGTGACTAGGAATACAGCCAGGTGAGGGAAGACAGTGATCTCTCAGAAGATAATGTCCCATTACCATGACTAAATATTTAATAAATATCTGAATTTGGATGCAACTGCAAAATGAAGTATCCTGAACAAGTAATGACTAGATACTGTGCAGAAGCACTGGAACATACTGCATTGTCCTTATGATCTTAATAAGCAGACAACTGTCCTTAAGATCTAGACAGTATATCCAATCTAGGACAGAACAGTGAGAATAGTCTTGACAAAAAAAAAACAGGACCCTCTGAGAAGTTGTTTAGGCTCTTAAATCCAAAATGAGCCTTGTTTTCCCTGTGATTTTCAGCAAAAAAAATTTAGTTAAAATACTGTCCTTTTGGTCAAAGGGGTATAGCGGGATGGCTTTGATGTTAGCATGGAAAGAGGCTAAGGGGGTGAAAGTGGAACAAAAGCTCATCTGATAACCATTAGTTATCAGGTTACTTACCCATGTATTTTTGTTGGGAGTACTACAGTAATACATTACGGGAACAAACACCCTGCTCACCTATTGATAAAGGTGGCCAGCTCCGCAGTCAAGACTACTACTGCTGATTAACCTCTGCAAGGGTCGAAGGCTACCCTGAAGAGCACCAAACAAACTTTGCTTGACTCATCTGGTTGCTCCTGACTAGCCACTAAGGACCACTGATGATGCTATTGTTAGTCCTGTTGAAGCCATGTCAGCTCCAATGAGACCAAGGTCTCCAACAGCTCCTTAGGGACTTGCTAAAGGTCTGTTTTAGAAGGTGAAATTTAAACCCTGCAGCTTCTTGTGCTTCAAGAAGCATTTCCCCTGAATCCAGTGCCATCCAGGCAAAGACAAGTCCTCAGACTGTTAATGCACTTGTTTTTCACTGTTTAAGTGATCAGTGCTTGTATGCTGTAATTTCTGAGCATTTAAAGTGTATTTTTGCAACAAATTGCCTTTTCTCCTTTACTGTTTGGTACTTGAACTGTGTTGGCTTGTAATCGGCTTGCAGAGGCATGATTTATCAAGGGAATATGCTGCCTGTTGCTGCATTGCACTTATTGTAAAAGCACAGCAAAAATGGACCCTTAAGAGGACTAAGGTCATCCATCTTGGGGGAGAAAGTACAGTTGTGTACACTTACCATAAATGTAGATGTTCGAGTGCATTCATTGTTGCAGTCATCACATTTGGATTATCTGCCTGCAGGTAGCCCTCAGTCGGCCAGAATACCAGAGTCTTGGGATTTCTGCATCGGATGCTGTTGCTTCTTCCATGACGTCAGGACGTTATGGGTATAAAACATGCAGCCGACGCCATTACATAAGTTTTTCTTGCCCCAGATGTCAGGAGCCCCCTAAATAGGAAGCAATTACATGGTGTGGAACACCCCCAGCAAAAAGCAAATACCAATGACATAAAGTACGCCAAACAAAAAGGATAGGTAAAAGTAAAGAGAAGTCAGGGGGCTGGAGGGAGGGTAACCAGGACTGCAACAGTGAATACACTCGAACATCTACATTTATGGTAAGTGTACACAACTGTACTATGTTCTTCGTGTTTCACTGTTGTAGTCATCACATTTGGGTTGATTTCCAAAGCTGAGGATGGGTGGAGGCAGTCAAAAAGCATTAGGGCTGGCAATCAGGCCCTGTAAGACTGCTGTAACAAATCCAGCCCTGCATTTAGAACAAGATAGGTAAGTGGTAATGCTTGGTGAAGGTGTGTACAGATCTCCAGGTTGCAGCTTCCAGGATGTGCCCAGCAAAGACTCCCCTGAGAAATGCTGTAGAGGTTGACGTAGCCCTAGTGAAATGTGTTCCGATCTCCTGTGGGGCAGTTTTCCCATGATGTTTGCAGCAGAAATGGATGCAGTGTGCTATCCATGTAGAAATGGTTTGCCCTCTGCCCCTGTAGCCAAACTGAGTAGCAGCTGGTCAGATTTTCAGAAAGGTTTAGTCCTGTCCAGATAGTACCTAAGCTGCCTGTGCACGTCTAGGAAGTGCAGGATCCTTTCCCCTGTATTCTGAGGACTATGGAAAAAGGCTGGCAAATGAATGGATAGGTTTAAAGCCACACTAGATACCACCTTTGGCCTAAATGATGGGCTAGTCCTGAGGGAACCCTGTCCGCATGGAAGATAATGAAGGGTTCCATGGCCATAAGGGCCTGCAATTCAGACACTGTTCTTGCTGAAGTGATGGCTAGCAGTAAAGCTGTTTTCCAGGAGAGGAATTTTAACTCTGCTGAAGCAGCAGGTTCAAAGAGTGGAAGCGTGTTTTTTTTCCAATACAAAGTTAAGGTCCCAGGCTGGATTGGGAGCTCTCCTGGGGGGTCTTAAATTTCTGGCTCCTCTCAAGAACTGTTTGACCACAGGATGAGAGAAGAGGGGTGGCTCAGTATTATAATGAGGTGAGACGGCAGAGGCATGAATGTTAATTGAAGAGAAGGATAGGCCGTTGTGGAACATTTCTGTTAAGTAATCTAGTATATGAGGTAAGCTGGGCACATTTGTGTCCATTCCTTGAGACTGGCTCCAAGAACAGTATCTTTTCCACTTTTCTGAATAGGATTTTATAGTAATAGGCCTTTCTGCCTCCAGGAAGACATCCCAGCACCTGTTTACTGAGGGTTCAGGGGATGAACCAGGCTGCTAGGTTCAGGGTTTGTAACTGAGGAAGCAAAATCTGGCCCTCCTGCTGGGACAACAGGGAGGGGGTCTGAGGCAGGTGCCAAGGTGGCAGTACTGTCAGACTGTGCAAAGGAGGGTACCAGTTCTGGTGTGGCCGATCTGATGCAATCAAGATTGTCCTTGGCTTGTCCGGTTTGATCTTTAGTAGAACCTTCGAGAGGAGGGGCAGAGGGGGAAAGGCAAAGACTGAGAGGTTTTTCCATGTAAAGGACAGAGCATCCACTTTCCATGCTTGGCTTTGGGGAGTTCTGGTGCAATACTTGCTCAATTGAAAGTTCTGAGGGGAAGCGAAGAGGACCACCTCTGGTGCCCCCACCTGTGGATCAGCAGCTTGAATGATTTGGGTTCCAGTTTCCAGTCATGTGGGTCCATTAAATTTCTGCTTAAGTCATCTGCCAGTGAATTTAGTTTGCCTGGCAGGAATTGAGCTTGTACATGTACTTGGTTGCGCAAGGCTGTCCACCCCAGAGCCATGGCTAGGAATGGGTTCCCCCCTGCTTGTTTATATACCACATAACTGTTGTGTTGTTTGTCTTTATCAATAGTTGGCCTGGAAGAATAAGGTGTTTGAAGGCTGGCAGAGCATTCTGTACAGCTAACATTTCTTTTTGATGGATATGCAGGTGCATTTGCTTTGGGCTCCATTTGCCTTGAATACCTTGTCCTGCCATGCGAGACCCCCATGCATAGTCTGATGCGTCTGTTGTTAGGGTTTGGGCGGCAGGGGTAGAGTGAAAGGGAGTCCTTTGTTGTGGTAGTAGGCCTCTGCCCACCAAAAAACTCTGCCCTTAGGCAAGGAATGATAGGAATCATTGTTTCCAGGACCTGAAAAAGTTGACACCAGAGACTTTTTAAGTACCACTGAAGTTTCCTCATATGCAGTCTTGCATATGGAATTAGTATAATGCAAGAGGCCATGAACCCTAGGGCTTGTAGTATTTTACTTGCAGATAGCTGGGTTTTGGTAGCCAGTACATTGAAGTGGTTTGTCAAATACATTTGTTTTTCTGGAATGAGGAATGCCATCTGGGAAGTTGTGTTCAAGCTTGCTCCCAGAAATACAATCTGTTGGCTCAGTACCTGATGTGATTTCTTTTCGTTGATGGTGTACCCCAGTGAAGTTAAAAGTCTTTTTACAAATGTCAGGTGCTGGAGTAGCAATTCCTGACTGTCCTCCTGAATCAGGCAATCGTGCAGGTATTTTTTATACATAAGAGTGTTATCTTTTATTTTTAATGTTTTTGCTTGCTAACTCTATTACTAACTCTTAGATGTTCATTATTATTAGTACTGTTAGTACATTTTTGTATGACAATTTGTGTTTGTATAAAAATTTTTTTTTTTTTTTCATCTCAGAATGTATCTCACTCTGTGGAGCTTTTCTCCCCGGGCCTCTACTGAAAATGGAAATTTATCCAGCTAGACTAGCCCGGTCAACAAATGTAAAATAAAAATAAAAATAAAATAAATAAATAAATGTGTAAATTTGAAATTTTCTCTGCCTGCAATATGCAATGGCTGGAGCTAGGCATTTTGTGAATACCCTGAGCGAATAAACATCTGCAATGAGGCAAGCTCTTTCTGGTGGTGAAAATCAAACTTCCACCTTGCAGATTAGAGGCAAGCACCTTACCCACTGCACCACTGGGCCATTCTGCTCTGAAACGTAGGTATTTCCTGCAAAATTCCCTTATGGGGATGTGCAGATAAGCTTCTTTCAAGTCTAGGGTGGCTAGCCAGGAGTCCTTGGCTAGCATAGGAAGCAGCTGTTGTAGAGTAAGCATTTTGAACCTTGGAACCACTAGGAAGGCGTTGAGAATAGACAGATCCAGGACAGGGCGCCAAGAGTTTTCTTTCCTGGGGACCAGAAACATTATGGAGTAAATACCTTGTCCCCTATGCTTTGCTGGGACAGATCGAATAGCCTTGATACTGAGAAGAGAGAGTACTTGCTTTTGGGCCTCTGCCAACTGGTTTGGGGAGAGGTCTGGCCATCCGCTTGGGGTTGGCAGTGAGTAGAAGTACAATCTGTACCCCTGTGATACAATGTTCAAGACCCATCTGTCCTGGGTGATGTACTCCCAGTTTTTTGCATGTAGGTCAAGTTTTCCTCCTAAGGGTGCAAGTACTTGGGCAAGGCTTGGAAGAATTAAGGATAAGTCATTATGAGATTTTATCATAAGATGTTGGCTTACTACTCCCTGTTTTAGAGGTGGAGGCACTCCACTGCTTAGATCTGTACATACCCTGAGACTGTAATCATGGTGGTATGCTGCCCCTGGGTTAGGATTGATAAGGTCTGTCTGTGAGGGACTGAAAAGGACCAGTTTTTTGAAGGTCAATGCCTACTGAATCTAGGTAGCTGTACCTGTAGGAAATACTTAAAAGAGTTTGCATAGATTTAGCTTTTTCCTCTATCTTTTTGAGGACTACTTCTGCTTTATTGCCAAACAGGCGTTCTTGATTTAGTGGTGCATCTAGTAATTTTGCTTCGGCATAGTCTGGCAAGATATGTTCCTCAAGCCAAGCATGTCTTCTAAGAACAGGCCCAGAGACAGCAGCCCTGCAAGATGCTTCTAAGGCATCAAAACCACATTGCAAAGTATGTTTCCCAACTTGGTTAGCAGAATGCATTAACTCTTGTAAATCTTAGTGTTCTGCACAATCACGAATCAACATAATTTTCTGTTTAATTAGCTCCATGATATGTTGCTGATACTTTAACATATGAAACTGGCAATTTAAAGCCTGATGGCAAGAGTAGCAGAGGTGTATATCTTCTTACCCCTTGTATCTAAAGCCTTAGAGTCCCTATCCAAAGGGGTAGGACTTTTGGCTATTGTAGCCTTAATGCCTTTAGATCCCTGGGAAATGGTCTCTGGATCCACAGTAGGAATCTTAGAGAGAAACTTGTGGGAGTCAGGTACTCTGTAGTACCTGTCAGGACTCCTGGCCGCTGAAGGCAAGGTATCAGGGTTAAGGCTGGATTCCAAAAAGACATCATCTACAATCTCCAAAACAGGGGGTATAGCTAGAGGCCTGTGATGAGGCAAGTCTAAAAATTCTCTGAGTCTCTTTTTGGACTGTGGGTAGTCCTGGCATTCTCAGCGGAAATGCTCTCTTAAGGGATGCAAGGTTTCACCAAAGGAAAAGTCCTCTACAGGGGAGGCAGAGGGTATGGAATCCTCTGCATCTGATTCCTCATGGGTAGATAAGAGAATGTCCTGGTAATCAGAGGGATCAGAGTAATCAGGCTCACGGTCTGCAGAATCAGAAGGAAAATCAATCCTTTGTCTTATTGAGGGGGAAGGCTGGCTTCCCCTAATCAAAGTTAGGTCTTCAGCTATTCTAAGCATTTGTTTCCACAGCATGGGAGCTTGACCATGCGCTTTGGTCATCGGTTTTCTAGGTGAAGTGCGAACTCTGGGCCTGAGAAACTCTGTAGTTTTAGTCAAAAACGAACATGTCGGTTTAATACAAAAATTAGAAGGTTGGAATACACCCTCAGAAGCCAGTGCCTGCACAGCGGCTCTGGACCCATCCAAGGTAGAGACATCCGCAGGATCCATAGTCGAAGAAGCAACTCGCGGCATACTGGACTCCAAAAGGGTCTCAGCAGAAGCCTGCGAATTTGTAGAAGCAGGTATCAGGGGCTGCGAAGGCACCTCACTGCGTACCAGCCTATGCGGTCTGTCTCTGTCTTTATCCTTATGTTTTTTCGGAAGATTGGTAGTCGGATGGCTTATCGAAGCCATTTCGGAATACAGAGAATGAGAGTGAAAGAATTTAGTGACAAAAACAGCCTGACGACGAATAGTTCGGGCGTTGAACAAGGCACAAAACTGACAGCAAGGAACATCGTGGTCTGGGTCTAAACAGATGGTGCAGTAAGAATGAAAATCTCTGTGAGGTATTTGCTTTCCACAGGCCAGACAATTATTAACTTTTTCTGAAATGGGTTAGAGCAAGAAAAAAGGATCCTCAACGGGGTACTTATCTTTTAGAAGACTTCAGGTCTGAAACTCGAAAAACAAAAATTTCAGGAGGCGGCCGACCGGCACTTGCGAACTGCTTCTGCTTCGGGCAATGCACGGCAAGAAAGACTGATGTAATGGCGTCGGCTGCATGTTTTATATTCATGACGTCCTGATGTCATGGAAGAAGTGACAGCATCTGGCACAGAAATCCCAAGACTCTAGTATTCAGGCCGACTGTGGGCTACCTGCAGGCAGATAACCCAAATGTAATGACTGCAACAGTGAAACACAAAGAACATCATGTTTGTCTAGTCTATCTGAGTGAAAAAGCATTTCAGTGGGGCTCAAAGTGTATTCATTTTATTGGCCAGAGGGCTCATGAGGTCTGCTTCTATAAATCAGGCTTGTTTGCCAATGAAGATATCACCAAGTGGTGCTCCTATTTATGATGAATGTCATCCCAAAATGTTTCAGTGATGGATGGAAACATCTATCATGGCCGGGTCTAGCAACCCACCCTTACACCAAAAACCTCCTGTGGGACATGAAAAGTACAGTTGTGTACCTACCATAAATGTAGATGTTTGAGTGTATTCACTGCTGCAGTCATTACTCTTGGGTTATCCTGCTGGCAGGCAACGCTCAGTTGGCCAGAATTCCAAAGTCTAGGCCCGGCGTCAGTTGCTGTCGCCTCTTCTCTGACGTCAGTGCGCCAGGGATATAAAAGATGCAGCAGATGCCATTTTCTTCAGTTTTTCTTGCCCCAGATGTCAGGTGCCCCAAATTGGTAGGCTGAAAAAATATGCCAATAAATATGCATGCACAAAAAATAACATTTCCTTCCTCTACAAGCAAATACACCACATAGGTTATATAGGATAGAGAAGTGTAGATAAGTCCCAGCAAAGAAAAGGGGGAAGGTGGGTGGGTAACCTGGACTGCAACAGTGAACACACTCGAACATCTACATTTATGGTAGGTACACAACTGTACTATGTTCATCGTGTTTCACTGTTGCAGTCATTACTCTTGGGTTGAATCCCAAAGCTGAGGATGGGTGGCTGGGCCAAATAGGATTAAGAGAGGCTATGAGGCCCTGCAGAACTGCAGTGGCAAAGCCTGCTCTGGACTTAGAGTAAAGAGGTAAGTGGTAGTGCTTTGTGAAAGTGTGCACTGAACTCCAAGTTGCAGCATCTAAGATATCTTTGGTTGGTACTCCTCTGAGGAAGGCTGCTGAAATGGCTGCTGCTCTGGTGGAATGAGGCCTAATGCCCTTAGGCACTGATTTGCCATGCTGCAAATAGCAGAAATGGATGCAATGGCCTATCCATTTAGAAATAGTCCGTTTTGAGATACCCTTTCCTTGTGATCCTGCAGCATATGACACTAAAAGTTGCTTAGTCTTTCTGAAAGCTTTAGTTCTGTCCAAGTAGAAGCATAACTGCCTGTGTATGTCCAAAGAATGCAGAATTTTCTCACCCTTATTCTGTGAATTTGGATAAAAGGTAGGCAAGTGAATGGTTTGGTAGAGGGCCACACTGGACACCACCTTAGGCATAAATGTTGGGTTTGTCCGCAGAAAAACCCTGTCTGGATGAAAAATGATAAAAAGTTCCACAGCCTTGAGTGCTTGTAACTCCGAGACTCATCTTGCAGAGGTTACTGCTAGGGGCAGAGCTGTTTTCCAGGATAAGAATTTTATATCCGCTGTTGATGCTGGCTCGAAAGGAGGCAGTGTGAGTTTTTCCAAAACATAATTGAGGTCCCAGGCCGGAATTGGTGCTCTCCTTGGAGGCCTAATGTTTTTGGCCCCTCTGAGGTACTGCCTTATTAAAGGATGAGAAAAAATAGGTGGTTCTGTACTGTAATGGGCTGAAATGGCAGAGGCATGAATCTTAATTGATGAGAAAGAAAGGCCTTTGTTCAGCATCTCAGTTAGGTATTGTAAAATCTGAGGGATATTTGGTACACACGTGTCAATGCCTTGTTCCTGGTTCCAAGCACAGAATCTCTTGCATTTTTCTGCATAAGATTTTCTGGTACTGGGCCTCCTGGCCTCCAGGATAACATCCATAACAGCTTTTGAAAGAGGAGTGTTTTGAATGGCTATATTATCTGCCATGCTGCCAGATTTAAGGTCCTGAGTTGGCTGTGCAGAGTCCGACTGTTTTCTTGGGTCAGCAAGCGAGAAGTTTGAGGCAATATCCATGCTGGACCTTGAGACAAGCTCTTTAGGATTGGGTACCAGTGCTGGCGTGGCCAGTCTGGTGCAATCAGTATCATTTTTGGCTTCATTTGTCTGACCTTTAGGAGTACCCTGGGAAGGAGAGGCAGTGGAGGAAAAGCATATACTGTTAGATTTTTCCAGCTGAAGGATAGGGCGTCCATTTTCCATGCTTGCTTGTGATAAATCCTTGTGCAAAATCTCTGCAATTGGCAGTTGTGAGGGGAGGCAAATAGATCTATGTATGGGCATCCCCATTTCCTTGTTATCATGCCGAAGACTTGTGGATCCAGTTTCCATTCATGGGGATCCATGAGGTTTCTGCTTAGTTCGTCTGCCAGAGTATTTGTTTTTCCTAGCAGGAATTGTGCTTGCAGGTGAACTTGAAAAGTCAATGCTGTGTCCCATAAGGTCATTGCTTGTCTGCAGAGGGGGTAGGAATGTGTACCTCCCTGCTTGTTTATGTACCACATGACCGTAGTATTGTCTGTCTTTATCAGTAGCTGTCCTGGATGAAGCAGGTCCTTGAAAGCTGTCAGGGTATTTTGAACAGCTAGCATCTCTTGATGTGAAGATGCATCTGGTTTGCAGTCCATGTGCCCTGAATACATTTTCCTGCCATATGGGCCCCCCAGGCATAATCTGATGCATCCGTTGTCAGTGTCTGTCTGGCTGTGGGTAAACTGAATGGCAGACCCTTGTTGTGGTGACAGGCCTCTGCCCACCATCGAAACTCATGTTGCAGGCAGGGAATGAGTGCAATTACTGTCTCCAGGCTGTGGCAATGCTGAGTCCAAACACTTTTTAGATACCATTGTAGCTTCCTCATATGCAGTCTGGCATATGTATTTGTAGAATGCTGGATGCCATGAAACCCAAGGACTGCAGGATTTTCCTTGCAGATAAGTGGGTTTTTGTTGCCAATTTCTTGAAGTAAGAAGTCAGTTGCTTTTGTTTGTCTGGCGTGAGATAAGCCATCTGGGCAGTTGTATTTAAGCTTGCACCCAGGAATATTATCTCTTGAGAGGGCACTAGTTTTGATTTCTTTTCGTTTACTGTGTACCCTAGGCCAATTAGTAACCTTTTTACAAATGCCAGATGCTTTAGAAGAATGTCTTTGTTATCTGCTTGGATTAGGCTGTCGTCCAAGTAGGGATATATTTGAATTCCTCTTTGTCTGCAAAACGCAATTACTGGTGCCAGGCATTTTGTGAAGACCCTGGGCACAGTAGATAAGCCAAAGGACAATGCAGAGAATTGGTAGTGCACTGAGCCAGCTATGAATCTGAGGTATCTTCTGCAAGATTGTCTGATTGGGACATGCAGATATGCCTCTTTTAGGTCCAAAGTTACGAGCCAGGCCTTCTTGCCCAGCATGGGCAGTAGCTGCTGTAGAGTCAACATCTTGAATTGTGGAACTTCCAGAAACGTATTTAGTATAGACAGGTCCAGTATTGGTCTCCAGGTTTTGTCCTTTCTGGGCACTAGGAAAAGTCTGGAGTAAAATCCTTGCCCCTGCTCTTGTTGTGGTACTTGTTGAATGGCCCTCATGTCCATGAGGGCTGTAATTTGCTTTTGTGCCTCTGCCCATTGATTGTGTGGCAGGTCTAGCATACCTTTTGACCTTGGTAGGGTGTGAAAATGGAACCTGTAGCCTTGGGACACTATGTTCAGGACCCATTTATTTTGGGTAACCATTTGCCAATTTGATGAAAAAAGTGCTAGTTTCCCCCCCCCAAGTTGGCTGCTAAAAGAAAAATGCTTGGATCTGGCAGAGGTAAGTCATTGGGACTGTTTCCTGTAAGGTTGTGATTTGTCTTCTCCGCTTTTGGAGGTAGGAGCACCCCATTGTTTAGGCCTGTATGAGCCTTGGGGCTAAGATCTGCCTCTGGGACGCTTGTATCTGCCTCTTTGTGGTCTGTCTGACACTGGAAAGGACCAACTTTTAGAAGACCAGTTCCTGCTAAACCTAGGTGGCTGTACCTGGAAGAAATCCTTGACTGTCTGCATGGATTTTGCTTTATCCTCCATTTTTTTCAACACCTCTTCTGCTTTAGTACCAAACAAAGTATCATGCTATAATGGAGCATCTAATTTTGCTTTAACATGATCAGGCAGATTCTGTTCCTTTAACCAAGCATGCCTTCTAATAACAGAACCTGTAACAGCGGCCCTGCAAGAGGCCTCCAGTGAATCATAACCACATTGCAAAGTACGCTTTCCCACTTGTTCAGCTGCATGCAATAAATCCTGCATTTCCTTGTTCTCTGAACATTCAGTATTTGTCAACAATTTCTGTTTAAGCAGTGACATTAAATATTACTGATATTTAAGCATATGAAACTGACAATTTAAAGCCCTTACAGCCAAGGTAGCAGAAATGTAAACTTTTTTCCCCCCATCTGTCTAGAGCCCTAGAATCCCTATCAGAGGGGACAGGGTTTTTAGCAGTGGAAGCTTTAATCCCTTTGGGAGCCTGAGATATAGTTTCTGGGCCAGCAGTGGGATTTTTATATAGGAATTTATGAGAATCCGGGACCCTGTAGTATCTGTCTGGCTTAGCAGGTGCAGGGGGGTAAAGAGTCAGGGGACATGCCGGACTCTGAAAATACATCATCTACAATGTCTAGAACAGGTGGAATAGCAAGGGGTCTAAGTTGAGGAAGTAGCAGAAAGTCTCTGAGCCTTTTCTTAGATTGAGAATAATCTTGGTTCTCCCAGTGGAAATGCTCCCTCATGGTATGCAGGGTTTCCCCAAAAGAATAATCCTCAGGAGGAGAGGCTGAAGGAATGGATTCTTCAGCATCAGAATCCTCATAGGGAAGCATGGAATAATCTTGTTCAGAGGAATCAGAGGAAATAGAAACCTGATCAGAAGAATCATACTCTGTCTCTTGCCTAGGCCTCTTATCAGGAGGGGGGTGGGAACCCCTGATCAAAGTAATTAGGTCTTCGGCCATTTTGAGCATCTGTTTTTTAGGCATGGAAGTCTGAGTAGGAGAATGCTGTACTTGTTTCTTTGTCTTTAGAGCTGCTTTAGTCTTTGATGCTGAAGATGGCTTACTATACAGTTGTGTA
This sequence comes from Protopterus annectens, assembly GCF_019279795.1. Taxonomy (NCBI): domain Eukaryota; kingdom Metazoa; phylum Chordata; order Ceratodontiformes; family Protopteridae; genus Protopterus; species Protopterus annectens. The sequence goes on from NC_056727.1 coordinate 1,252,558,446, forward strand.
GGTCTGAAGACACCCTCAGAAGCTGATGCCTGCTCAGCAGCTCCGGACCCATCTGAAGGAATGATTTCCAAATGTCCAATACCTTGAGTATCCAGAGGCCCAGTCGGCTCCACGTGGGAGTTGGAAGCGGCCTGTGGCTCTGAGGTAGCAGGCGCCAAGAGCTGCGAAAGCGCCTCACTGAGAGCTGGCGACTGGCCTAGCAGAGGCCTCGTCGGTTTTGGACCTCGGATGCCTATCCTCTTCCTTGTCCTTGTGTTTTTGGTAAACTCCGGTCATCGGCTGTTCCGATAGCATTATATAATTAAATCTTCGGCCAAAGTAATGAAATGCAAAATCGAACCGACGCTTAATAGTGCGTTGGTTAAATCTAGCACAAAACCGACAGCTAGCAACATTGTGATCAGGGCCTAGGCAAGGAATACAGTAAGAGTGAAAATCCTTATGAGGTATTTGCTTCCCACAAGAAATACAATTGTTAACTTTTTCTGACATCGGTCTGGAGCAAGAAAAAAGTTTCCCCAATGGAGTACTTAGCTTTAATGAAGACTTCAGCTTTGAAATTCGGATTTGAAAATCTCAGGAGTCGGCCGACCGGCACTTGCAAACTGCTTTTGCTTCGGGCACCATACGGCAAGAAAGACTGAAGAAAATGGTGTCGGCTGCATCTTTTATACCCCTGGTGCACTGACGTCAGGGAAGAGACGACAGCAACCAACGCCGGACCTAGACTTTGGAATTCTGGCCGACTGAGGGTAGCCTGCCAGCAGGATAACCCAAGAGTAAAGACTGCAACAGTGAAACATGATGAACATCTGCATCTATGGCACCCCCTTCCACTT